>NW_027122486.1:0-3610 GCF_030686945.1 Centruroides vittatus
ACCAACCAACCAACCCTGGGCACCCAACCACTGACTCCATTGAGTCTCTCAACAAGCATATCACTGCCTATGACCCCCCTCAACCAACAACCATGAACTACACCCAATGCAGAAGAAGCAACTCACCCCACAAAATGTTGCAACAGAGGGACCACGCACGCCCGAAAAAACAACACAATCACAACTAAAACCTGAACATAACGCTTTAACTACTGCCCTCCCCTCAGGCCCACAACATCAAATGCCAATCCCTCCATTCAAAAACTAGTCCAAGCAATCATGAAACTGCTCCAGTGGAATGTTACTAGCTTCTCCAACAAAATCACACAAATTAAAACAGAGGACACATGGAAATCATTTTTATTCAGGAATCCTGGTTTCAATTGAACCACACCCTACACTTACCAGATTTTAATGCTTATTACACCTACCTTGCCATAGTAAAGGCAGTTGACTCATTACATACATTCATAAACAGATCCCCTAGAGTCTTGAAACAGTCCCTTTCCTCAGGTGACCTTGAACGGATCACCACAACCATCTACCCCCTCAACCCCATCCGCCTCATTGATGCTTACTTCTCCCCCCCAGTCTGCAGCTTGCAGTGTGAACCCTCACCTTGATACCCTTTTGGCATCCATTCTCCAAGCCCCCAGTATCATCTGCAGCGACTTTGGAACACTTATCATGATCTGTGGGGCAATGACACCACCAATTCCAGAGGCCATTATCTTGTTCATCTGATTAACAGCTCTGACCTTGTGTCCCTCAATAACGGGCAACCCACCTATTACAGTCTTAACAATCACAACACTGCAATCGACTTGACCCTTGTCTCAGCTCCTTTAGCTATACACGCAAACTGGACCCACCATTTTTTCTTTAGTCATGGCAGCAGGCATCACATGATTGCCATTGACCTCCCCACAGTTCAGGGTTGTCGCCCTTCATTATCCCTGCTATTCCAATTCATTCCCCACACACCCACACTGGCCCGAGGGCAACAACTGTACATACGATGACCTTGTTAGTCACCACCAGTCCCATCTTGCAACCTGTTTTACCAGAACCCATCATGATTGCCCCAGTCCACCTTGGTGGACCAGCAATTGTAGGAAGAAGTAATTATTCAAATTTTTAGCAAGTGATGTGAAGTGCCTATAGAATTTACATATATTTTTCTTCATAATAGCTCATCTTAAGGTAGATTTGTTCTTCCATGACATCTTCTACCATCAACAGTGTAATACATTTGTAAATTTTCTAAAAATTAATTTTCTGAGCTGCTTTCAAATTTACATAAGTCACTACTTCCCTCGACAAAAGTATGAGGTAATCCTATCATCTGATCATACAATAGGAGAGATAATGCTAATTAAACATAATTATTTCATGTTATTAAATCTCCTATAGATACTTTTAAACTGTTTATTTTGTTTATTTTCTTTTACTGGTAATCCTCCATGCCAAATGTTTTCGCCACTGTTTCAACTTATTTCCTGTCAATCAAAGCGCGACATTCACTGAGTCATGTGATCTTGTGAACGAGTGCTGCAACATCTTTTACTTGGACTTAGAATGTCAAACATGTACTTCTGCTTGCCATACAAGTTTAACCCTCTTGCTCTCGCGGAGTGCCAAAACACGAGGAGGCGATAGGTTTTGGCCAATTCCAAGGTCATTGGGGAAATTTACTTGTATTATTTAAAAAATTCATATAAAATCAACTGTTAGAATTATCTGTTTTTATATTTTTAATACAAATATTGAAGTATGTGTACTTTTATTTGGTGTATTATTTATTTGTTTATATTTTGTATTATTTCTATAAAAAATTTGTATATTCTTGTTTACGTTAATGATCTGTAAATTAATTGCAATTTTATTTAATTTAATTGAATTTTAAGTCTGGTTAATGTACTATTTGATAGGATACTATTAACTCTGTTATGTTACTCATTTGACTACTACTGATGTGTGTAAACAGAACTTCACAGTAAAGGGTAGCTTAACTGTACACCTTCGAACCCATGCTAAAGGAAAGCCTTTCAGTTGTAATGTGTGCCTTCATTTAAGTGTCCTTTATTTAAGTGTCCTTTCTGTGTAAACTGCCGTTTACACAGAAAAGACACTTAAATGTACACCTTCGAATCCACAGTGGAGAAAAGCCGTTCAGTTGTAACGTGTGTAAACGACAGTTTACACAGAAATCACACTTTATTGGACATTATTGGACTCACACCAGAGAAAAGCCTTACAGCTTAATTTCACACCATCGAATCCACGCTGGAGATAAGTCTTTCAGTTGTTACATGTGTAAACAGAACTTTGAGCAAAAATATGACGTAGTTTCAATATGGATAGTATTTGTTTTCGTTACATATTAATAGGTGTTTAATTAAAGTTTCTTTTTGCGTAATGTAGTAATTTTATAAAAATACAACATAAAATAAGACAAAAATTAATGGGTGGATGTATAGGGATAAAAAATCATAGTTTGCCAGATTTAAGAGAAGGACAAGAAATATCTGACCAAGAAGCCAGATCTTATTATGATTTTGCATTAAATATTGATAACCAAACGAGAAAAAATAATACTGAAGTTCCCCTTCCACATATTAGCCGTGTACCTCATCAACCACTTCGTGAAGATAAGGAGGAAAGCACTGATGATGTAGAAATACTTGGGCAAAATTCAATGGATATTAATAGAATACTTCCAGATGATCAAGTAATATGATCAATTCAATGAAAATTTCAATAAAACTCTTCAAGAAATTCAATTAAAACATCAGGCATTAGATGCTTTTAATGAAACAGTTCTGTTATTTGAAGGACAGATTGAACTCCATCTTCAATTTTAAAAGGATGCCGTAAACTTATTTAAAATTATATCTTATAAAAATATTGATCGGAAGTAAACATTCATTTAATATTTTAAGTTTAACATGAATATAATTTTCCATTAATCTGAAATTTTTAAACTTTGAATTGTTAAAAAGTCGTCTTTCTAACTGGGTCTTCTCTTCTTGAACAGTACTAAATGAGTTGAAGTATCAGACGGCAAACAATTGCTCACTTGATTGAGAAATGAATTCTTTGAAACCAAAGATTTTGCAAGTATATAAACAACGAGAACAGTATCAGATGTAAAAATATATAATAAATTTTTTATAACATTTACAATATATACCTTTACTGTAAATGTAATATTTTACAGAAAATGATTGTTTGTTATATAAGTTACAGCATTTCATTGACTTGATGTCATGGATTCTCTGAAGAATTAGAAAAAAATCCACTAGTTTCTGCATACTATAGCAATTCAGGTGGAATTCCACTGAATTCCAAATTCTCTGTGGGATGATCTCCCATCTATTCATCTCCCTGCACCTGTTTCCTTGCATGTCTTTGTCTGAAGAACCTATGCAAAAAACCCATCTTCTTTGTGGTGTGACGGGTTAATGAAAACCACGTTATATAAATAATATACCACGAATAAACACATATTTTAAATAAACGATAGTAATAACAATTTATTTTTAGTCAAAGTAAATTACAGAATTTAAACCACTTATTTCTTCTCGTTCACAATGCTTGTAGATCTGGT